>NC_142201.1:101014299-101026799 GCF_049639895.1 Pseudopodoces humilis
CTGCTGTGGTGGTGCCAAAAAGTATAGAATCCCACATAGATTATTATACATTTGGGCCAGGTGCCTCCCCCAAGGGGTCTAGGTTTGACACTGTCCCTTGCAACACTGTGGATTTGTTGCATCATGTTGCAGTGCTCTGCTGCAGGGTCTGGGGACCCTTTTGAGGGGGGCCTTTGTTGGGCCATGACATCCCCTCAGCTGTCCTTTACGTGGATGCAGCTTTTCTGGGAATGAATGGTCCCAGAGCTGAGCTGGTCTGCACAGTGGAGGATGGGTGTTCACTGACTCTTTCACCACACACCCAAAACCTCTTCTCCTCCCTACTTTGGTATGAGGGGCGTCTGTGCAAGCCTGGCAGCAGATAACCCAGGGCCTGCAGTCTCCACCCTGAAGGTGCTAAGCTTGGTCCTCCTGTGAGTGTATTCTTCTCCCCCAGACCAGACCTGTGTCACTTCTTATCTCTACCAGTGAGCAGTTCAGTGCCTGAGTCAGGGCCCCATTCAGATCTTCTCTGAAGCTTTTGTTACACAGTTTTCCTTTAATAGGCAAGTCCTTTGTGAACATGTTTAAGCCATAAACCATAGTGTTTCAGTCTCTGACAGACCAGTGTAAGGCTTTATAAAATTCAGGGGTGCAAGGAAAGAACAGCATGCCATGGACTTTAGTGAATTATGTACGTAGTATATTACACAGTCACAGAATATGATCTCCTTTACTTGCCATCTAAGTAGATCAAATACTGGCTCTGCAGAAGGATCAGGACAGACTGGATCAGTGAGTTGAGGCCAATTGTATGAGGTTCAACAAGGCCGAGTACCAGATATTGCCCTTAGGTCACAACAACCCCCTGCAGTGCTATAGGCTGGGGATAGAGTGGTTGGAATGCTGCCCAGAGGAAAAGGACCTGGGGATTCTGGTGGACAGCAATTGAACATGAACCCAGGTGTGCCCAGGTAGCCAACAAGGCCAGTGGCATATGGCCCATATCAGTGACAGTGTGGCAGCAGGAGTTGGGGAGTGATTGTCCCCATGTACTGGGCACTGATGAGGTCACACCTCAAGTGCTGTGTCCAGTTTTGGACCCCTCACTTAAACAAAGACATTTAGGGGCTGGAACACATCCAGAGGAAGAAATGGAGCTGGGAAAGGGTCTGGAGCATAAGTCCTGTGAGGAGCAGCAGAGAGAGCTGAGGGTGTTTGTTCTGGACAAAAGGAGGCTTAGGGGGAATGTCTGAATGGAAAGGAAGTTGTAGCCAGGTGGCAGTCAGTCTTCTTTCCCAATTAACAAGTGACAGGTTGAGAGGAAATGGTCTCGAGTTGTGTCAGGGGAGATGTAGATTTGACATTTGGAAAAAGCTCTTCATGGCAGGCATTTTAAAGGAAGGGGCTGCCCAGGGGAGTGATGGAGTAACCATCTCAGAAAATATTTTAAAAATGTGCAGCGTGGCAGTGAAGGGCATGGTTTAGTGCTGGACTTGGCAGTGCTGGGTTATGGGTTAATGGTCATAAAGTTCTTAAAGTTCTTTTCTAACCCAAACAATTCTATGATTCTATGATTTCATGGACAGTTAATTCAATCTTCCTTGATAATTAGTAAATCAAGAAAATGCATGGGTAGGAACTACACCATATTTTTCTGAAATAACACTTAAGAAGGAGTCTGTATGAACATCGTGAATTTTTGATGACATGATGGAACAGTGTGGACATGATTTTCTGAGCCTAAGAGAGTTTCAGTCTGTCAGTGGCTGATCTGTTTCCCAAGGGAAGGTCTTTTGGGAAACTTTTCTCTCTCTCTCAAGGACTGTTTTTCTGTAAATAGCTTTGGTTCTCAAAACAATATCACACAGATGTTCTGAAAGTGTTTTTCTCTTTTCCTGCCAGTGGGATGAGAGAGGTGTTGTTCCTTGTACCAATCAGGTTAACCTCTATTGGAACACCTTACAAAAAGGTTTGAAAACCCCAAAATGAAGGCTTTTGCCTCCTTGGAAATAAAACCTCTTGCTGCTGTGATATTGAACCCATCATTTCTACTTCGTATCCTCTAGCGACAGAACAGGAAAGAAAAGTTGCACTGACAACTTCAAAAGTGTAGAACTCTGCCAATACAAAAAGAACCCAAGACTAATCAAAGGTATGGAGTAGGAAAATTTTTATCCTGAAGATCAGAAAAAATAACACAGTGAAGTGAGAATAGAATAAATTTATGAAGCAAGAGAGGAAGACAAAAAAAAAATGCAAAAAATAAAAATCTGTGGAAAATACAGCTTACAACCTGAAAGAATGGTGCTGATGTTGCCAAAGGCTTAACAAATCCAGATATTGCTCACATTTAAAGAAGCAGGAGATGGATGATTTGCAGGCTTTGAAGGAGGATGGAAGACCTTAAGACCATTAGAGATACCAGAATTAAATAGTTTGATGGTTGGGAATATTTTGACAGGGTAGCTAAAGAAGCCAGTCACTCAGGAGTGTCTAGGGAGAAGATAAGCCATCTTCAGGATCTAATATACTGGATATACAACTCAAATTTGGTCTGGAAGTGTTGCCTCTTTTAAGTGTTTTCTCCACATGGGCAAAACATCACATCAATAGGAATTTTGTTTACTGACATAGTCCTGAGGTTATTTATCTTATAAAGAAAGATTTCTGCCTCATTAAATGTGCTGCATTCAGTCCAGCAAATTTTTGTTCTGCTAATACCAAGAATTTCTACAAGCAATCCAATTCTTCATTGTTACTATGCTCAAAATCTTGTTTATATGCAAAGAGAAAGGCATACATTATGTATCTAAAAATATGCATGTCAGGCCAAGAATTTATTGTTAGTATGACTGAAATATTATTAGTATAAATCAAGGGTTATGAGTCTAATGTAATTGCTACAACAAAGGAAGAAAAGCAAGCAAATCAATGCAGTTAGAACTGTTATACACATCTTAGTTTTCACTCATACTGGAGCTATGCTCACCCTGCCAGTGCTCCTCTATGCCCTAAGGTCAGGAGGGTTCATGCTGTGCTGAGAGATGGCATGTGCAGAGTTTTCAGCATCCTTTGCTGGCAGGATTATGATGTTCAAGGTGATCACTATTTCTTCCTTAGTCTAGGATTCACTTTAGGTTATTTTTTCATGTGTTTGATAACACGCTTCATACCTTTCTGCTCCTGCACTGGTCTTCAGTTCCATATGTTAAATACTATTTCTGTGTTGCCCTTGTCAGTCCTAAACCACATTTTGTGCAGGTCTGCTTTTCAGTGAGGGATCATCAGGGGTGGGCTATGTTCAGCTTCCAGGACCACCCTCTGTCCCGTTTCGCATGGGTGTACTCCTCTAAGCGGCATTTTGAGCTCCGCCTGACAAAGCCTCTGCTCTTACACCAGGGCTCTCTCTCCCTACACTGTCTCTTAATGTTTCTAGTAAATTTCATCTATGCAGAGTAACTGCTTCTTGCTGCTCTCTATTTTGAACTGTGCTTGTATCACACAAATACAAACAAAAGTAATGCATGTAGACATGGACACCTGGTCAGTTGAAGAAACTGCTTTCACAGCTAAACCAAGAAAAATGAAGCTTCAGGCAGGTCAAGAGAAGTTCATACAGAGGACAATGGATTAACCCCTACCTGAGGCCTTGGGAGCTCAGTGGAGCGCTTATGGCCCATTACCAACAGTGGCAATGCTGTGCTAGAGAGCTCCAGGTTTATTTTGTGCAGGCAGCCAGTACAGGGGACCTAAGGATGATCCCCAGGTGCTGGGCTTCCTGACTAAATCATGTACTTAAATTTAAGCGCATAAAGGAGTGTTGCTTACTTCAGTTCTGGCAGTAAAGTGTTTGCTGTCATCAAGCCATTTGTGAGCAGCAGTAAACCCTGCTATTACAACGAGTTCCACTACATTCCTGGAATTGAAACCAGAAACTTATATTAAAGCATATCCTTTAAAGACTTTTAAAAGTAAATATAAAGTGTTCAGTATAGTGCAGCACTGAAACTAATGAAAAATAATGTCCTCAGCTTTTCATCACAGCAGGATTACAGTACTGATTTTTGTGAACATTTTAAGTAGTGTTGGTTAAAGATGGAAAAAGAGTTTTGAGGCTGCAAAAGTGAAAAATCACCTTTATTGAAAAAGGATTTATTTTTGGAGTGAAAATTTGAAATAATACTTCCACAAAAGACTGGTGTGAGCTTTTACCCCCTCCTTTCTATTTGCGTTCTTTGAAGATCCTTTTGTCTAACAGTTGTTGGTTTTGGGGTTTTTAATTATTCTCCTACAAATTAGAATGTAAAAGATAAAGCACAAATAATTCAAAAGTAAGAAAAGCACAAATTGTGAGGATCATTATGTCATTTTTTTCCGTATTAAATAAAAAAAACTGAAAAAGAAAATCTGTTTTAAGGGACTGTGAAAAACATTTAGTCAGAAAATTACATGCTCTTATGTAATTTTGAAGTCATGTGAAAAAATCTGGTTTCTCTTATAAATTCATTATTTAAATACCAGACAGTACTTCAGACAGTGTAAAACATTAAGGTCATTAGAACCAATGGACTTCAGTTATAAAAAATTAATTGTACATGGTATTTAAGCTTATAGTATCTGAACATTGACTGTTTGATGGACATATGCAATAAAATGCAGTGCCAGTACAGACATGTATGAGTAATATCATATATATGCATAGGGTGGGAGAAGATGGGGAGGAGACTGAGGTTGCACAGACCTCACATCCCTTTTTCGAGTAACTTTCCAATCTTTCCACAAGCTGTTATAAAAACAATGGGGGGAGGGTACAACTACAGTCTCAGTTCTTCTCCTCTTATTCTATACATATGAGAAAAATTAAGATGAGTGATTACAATCAGCATGAGCTATTTAGGAAAACAGGCCAATGAAACTACAAGGCAGCAAAACAATTCAGAGTTAAGCAGAAGGTAAACCAAGGTATTTTATTTTCTTTTTTTAAACTGCCTGGTAGCTTTGTCTTAAATTTTAACCAGCTGAGATTAGAGTTGCTTGCATAGAGTTAACTGCTGTTTAGCAGGAAGATTAAAAAAAATTAAGATGATTAACAACTGGTAGCAAACATATTGCTGTCCATGGCAACTCTAATGTAAATGCAAAAAGAGGAAGTTTTCTGAAGAATGCTAAAGAGCTCTGTTGCATTCACTTAGGAAAAGTAATTAGACAGTACACTTAGCTCACAAAAACATTCTGATTTACTCAACAATATGTGATTTAAACAAGCTCATAATGGAGCCAACTAAGCAGTTGTTGACATTAACCACAATGTGTTTTTCAGTGAGTTATATTTCCTTTATCTATGAAAGATAAAGGAAAATAAAAGTTCCATGAAAGACTGAAGTTTATTATGGCATTTATTAAGCACAACCCTGAATTTGGACTAACATAAAAACACACTGAAAAATATTTGCAAGTTAAGAAAATTTGCCACTAAAATTACTGGAGTCTACCTTAAACGAGATTGACATTACAGAAGATAAAATTATATAAAACCTGAATTCTCTAGAGCAAAAGAATAAACTCTGCAGTTTAAAACAGAATCTGATAGCTGTTTTACTATTTGATTTTGAAAATTTCTGTCAGTCAACATATCATTTATCTTGCATGCTATTTTATCTCAAATTTTTAAAGAAAAATTCCACCCTGAATCTTGTGAGATGTTTTAGTACTTAATCTTTTGGTGTTTTTTTTTTCTCAGAATCTAATCTAGAGTCTGTAATTCTTGGCGAGTATCCTAATACTAAATGAAAACAGGTGAAAATCCTTAGCAGTGACATGGTTGAAAAAGTGACTCAAGTTAAAGGGACTGGATTGAATTGCTGGAATAAGGTTATGATTCATTATCAGATCTATATCTAGATATGTTGAGTGGATGCTTGCATCCTATCATAATGATCTCACTGGAGTACGAATGATTCAGGAGTCATAAAAGGCAAGAGGGAAGGATAACTTGTCTCCTAAAAAGTGGAGGTCCCTACTCCCTTTCTCCAAATCTGACACTTCAGGACTACTTGACAAATTGCTGAAGTGGTGTGGACCTTGACTGTTGTTAAAGTCTGCTCCCTTCTTATTTTCAGGTCCTGCCATCAACAATGCATTATATAAGGTTTCTACATCGCATCACATATGACTGCTCAGATTTCCACCAAATTAATGCAATACAGCTTGTTGTCAAATCCTCAAATTCAGTCCACAGACATGTGCCACCTCCTAAGAACCTGTTTGTCTATTTTCTTTCCTCAAGTATAATACTATAATAATACTATAATAATAAGTATATACTGCCAGTGAAGTTAGTAAAATCACATAATTGTATGAATCAACTGTTTTGATAATGTGTTCCAGCCATCTGCTGTAACAGTCAGCCAACACTGGCTGCATTGTTGACAATTTAAAACACCACACAGCAAAGAGCAAGATGATGCTACACTATTTATTTTCTCAGGTTTTTTTACCAGACAGTTTTCCAAGGTTGATCTCCTGCATTTGAGCAAATGAGATATTGGCTGCTGTTTCTTGATTAACAGGAAATATTTATAGCTGAATGAGGGAATCCCAGAAAACACATGAAAAGACTGTTGGACCAGCCACTTGCAGTCTTGTACATGCCTAAAAAAAAGCACAGAACTTATACAGAAAAGAGATGTAAGAACCAATGAGACATTACATAAAATACTGGGACCTTGCTAATGAGGTGGTTTTTTGCGACTTCCTCATCCAAGTAGCAATGGATGCAATGAATCTGCACTCTGAATTACAAAATGTCCATAAATTTGGATATAATTTTTTTATGAATATTGAACTCTTTGTTTATTATACATGCAAGTCAATTTAATTAACACTGTGAGCTAGTGATCAAAATAATCTATTCACCTATTTTCAAATTCTCTGTACTAGATGAATTAAAATTACTCAAAGCATTATATACTGGATATATATTATATACTGGATAATACCAGTGTTCATTCAGGCTTCTAGGACATCTTTCGGGACAGTACCAAACTTCTAATTTACACCTCAAACTCCAACTCTAGTGCATTCCCTCCTGAATTCAGAATACTTCAGTGTAAGTACTCAGTGTCTAAAGAAGTAAGCACAGATTTCCAAGTCATATCTCACATTTTTTTGCTCTTTCATTTTTGTGCACTGTCTTCAGTCACAGAAACAGCCTCAATTCCTGGTTCAAATTAGTCATCCTGTTGAATTTTTCTTTAAAACATGAATGCCTGAGTAGCACTCAAGTAAAATATATTAAATGTTTCTCCGATATAAAGTTGCTCAAAGACTAGAAACTATAATATTCATTTCCTTTAGAAGATGCAGTTGAAACTTGCTGTTCTACTTTTGTCTGAACATTTTATCCTCTAGAGATTGTATATTAAATGCCACTGAGGAGAAACAAAACTATTGGTATGACTGAAAAGGCAGCAGACATACATTGACTGGGAAAGAGGAATTGTGTCAATTGGTTATTGTGATTTGGTGCTTTAGTGTTTTTAAAATGTCATGAAACAATTGTGTCAGTAAAAGACATTCTGTGAGGAAGGAGTAAAACTAAAGTATCAGTTTGCCTTTTTCTTTTTTTTTTAACTTTGTTTTAAAGGATAGAAAGAAGATGAGAGTCATTAAGAAATACATACCGAATATAACATTCTATCTATATAATACACCTACTCTGAAAACAGGGAGCTTCTTATTAGCCCAAATGTGTTCTGTTGGTGAATCTCAATTCATTTACTGCCAGTGAAAATTAAATTATATGGATTACATATGGAGAATTCAACAAAGCAACGTACCAAATAGAAAATTACAGGAATAAATAATCTTTTCAGGTACTAGGAGTAGAAGTGCCTGATTACATATTTTGTTTTAATAACAGCCAGGTCTGTAAAATGAAAGACTTTTTAGTAGGAGAGCTCTGTTATGGCAAAACTGGGTAACATCTCCTAAAGATGAGACTGATGCAGCTTTTCAAACCTTGCTGGAGGGGAAAAAGCTTGAGTAGAGATAGTGCTCTCTGCTAATTACCCCAAGAAATAAAAGCAAGCACTTCCAGAAAATTAACACCATTTCTAAGTCAGTTCATAGAGACTCTCCAATTGTTCAGTGTGGCAGATTGATGTTACTTTCTCTGTCACTGTCAGTGGAAGGGATATAGCTGTTGCTAAATGCTGACAAGAAGGCTAAGCATACCTCTTCTCTTCATGAGCTGTGTTTGGCAGAGCTCTGTTCAGCTGCTGGTCTGGCTTTAGACATTTCAAATGTAGGGCTGGTCGACATTATAACAGATAGTATAAATCACTTGACAGGAATCCAGCTTTTCTGCTTGACCAAGGTAGCAATTTTTTCTTTCAGTACCTGCAACCTATTCCCATTACAAGTACAGCATCGTAAGACTTTGTTAGTAGTGCAATCTTGTGCAGCAATTTTCCTTGTACAGACCAAGTGATGTGGGCAAGGTTAGGATACATGCTCTCCATAGAGGCAATGGAGCCAAACCAGGTGCTGGTTTCAATACAGCTCAAGGCTTGTACCACAAGATGTTTCTGAGGAGTGCATGTTTTAACAAATGCATTATGTTGGGCTTTGTATGATGTGATGCCAAGTCTGAGGAAGGGCTTTCCCTATGGCAGGCAGTAGCATACATCCCTGTTGCAAGGAAAAAACAGCTGAAAGATAATTTCAGAACTGAAATTCAGAACTTGAACAGAGCCATACCAGGGGGATCCCTCCACTCTGAATGAGATAATCATGCCTTACAAAGATGCCATATGGTTATTTTGTCTTCCTCACTTTAAGTCTGATTGGTTGACAAACAGTCTAACTAACAGAATGAGGAAGATTGACATAATTATACTGTAATTGTAAGAGCCATACAAGAAATATGCAAATTCTGTGTTGGCTTCTACTACTATAACTTTGCTTTTATAGGCTCATCTTTTTATATCTCCCATGCTGTTGCTGAGCAACCAAAATGACACAGAAGTTACTCACATCCATCTAGTGGAAAAGTCTGTCCAAAAGGAGACAAAAATAAGTTATACAAAAAAATCTGAAAAATCCAATTCTAAATTAATTATCCATCTATCTTCAGCTGTCACCGTTCTTTTTCTTTTTTCACATCAGCTGTGCTCACCATTTTTCACATCAATGACTTAAAACACAGGAGAGTATGACCTCCCTGCCTAGGAGGAAAATAATGTTCTTAATGTTATTTATTGTATTATTTCATAAAAGTAGATTGGAGGACAAAAAGGAAAGAGGTTTCATCTGTTCTATGCCTGACACTGTAATGAAAGTAAGCTTTTCCTTTTTGTGTCCCAATCCACACAATTATCATAAATTTTGGCTTCAGTATCACATACAAAGTCTCATTGGGAAATGTCATTAATTTGAGTTATTTTTTTTTTATTGGTGGCTTCACACCACAAAAGAATGAAAATTACTGGACTTAATGTACATTAAATTCATTACATTAATTAAGTCCATTACATTGCATTAATGTACATTAACAAGTATGTACATTAAAGAAACACACAACAAAACTTGCAGTTACCACCAAGGCAGAAATCATGACAGGAATACACTAAAATCTTATAAAAACCAAGATTTAATTTTACATTTGCAAAAAATGTATCATAATAAATCATGTTTAAGTTAAAAAATTCTGCAGCAAAACATTTTTCACTGTAAATTTTATGTGTTCCTTCAAAAAAGAAAATAACACCATTAGAACCTTTTTTTGCTGTAGATCCTTCTGTTCTCTTTTCATATGTATACAAATCAGGAAGCTTCTCTTTAATGTATAGAATGAAAATAATGCAAATTGCAAGGCCACCTAGTCCAAACCTATGCTGAAAGCATGTTGATGGGTTTTTGAAATCTAAAAGTTTTGTCTCTAAGGAGCGTGTAGTGAATTGACAGTTCACAAGATGAGTGAGCCAAAACTGGGAAATAAAAAAATAGTATGAGACTTCATATTTTTTTTATTAATTTTGCATTTTTTCATTTCATATTTTTCTAAGTTTATTTTCATTTTTTTTTCTATTACTTTTAAGTAACCAATCTCATGGTGGATAGAGGAGGTGGAGCAGACTATGTTTAGCCTCCTACTTAACATGAATGTTGCTCCAATGACCAGAAGACCTTCAAACTGCACTGGTTGCACTGGCATGCTTAAGGCCTTGACCCAGGCAGAAACCCTGGGGCATGATGCAATCATTTAAGCGTGCCCTGCTGTCCTGGTTTAGGGCAAATCTGGGACAGAACCTCTGAATGGGGTCCTTCCAGAAAGCAAATTCAAGCAGCCCTTCCCCCAACTTGTTCGGGAAATGAGTTCCTTGGAGAAAAGTGGGAAAAAACCTGTTTATTTAACAGAAATTGAATAATATTAAATAATAAAACCTCTTGTTCATTGAGATGGCAAATCCAGAAAAGTCCTTTTCATGTGGTGTAGCTCGGCTCGCTCAGGTTCTTATCAGTCCCTCTGGTGCTGGAAAGAGGCCCAGGCCCCGGTGGGTCACAAGTGTGAGCTCCTGGGGTTTGGCTGGGTTTTCAGTCCAGAGCAGGTTTGAACAGATCTAAGGAAAAGGGAAAAAAAAAAAAACCAAAAAAAAACAGTCTGGGGAACTCCTCTGCCTCAGCTAGCTAAAACTAACTAACTGTAAAAGAGAAGCTCTGTCCTGCTGTCTGTCTGTGCTGCAGACACCACAGTCCAGGAGCAGGATGCAGGGGAGTGATGTTTTTCTTCAGCACAAACTGCGGCTTCTTCTTCACCCCCTTCACTCTCAGAGCCAGTCTTAAAGGTGAAGAACTTAATATGTAACATAAACAAGCTGACTTGGGATACAAGCATCACAAAGTCACCCCATGACACCTGCCTTATTCAGAAGATAAGAGAAGTTGACCTCCAAAGATTCTTTCCAAAATAACTTCTCTATGACTCTTAAAAAATGTAGTGGTTTCCACCAAAAATAATTCTGTCCTCTTTCATGAACTGTAATTTCTCCAACAGCTGAGATTTTTAAGATATGATTGAGATTAATTTAAGGTGCAAGAAAAGTGCTGCAGTCTATTAAACATGGTAACAATGACAGTGTCAAATAATGATATTAACCTTTGAAGTCATGGTATCAATTAATGTTTTACTCAAAAAATGTAAGCTATTAAGATATTTATAACTGATATTTTTTAAATATTTGACATAGCAGAACAACTGAAATTTACAGGTCAGCTCTAATTATATGCATACATACAGCTATAGGTGAATAAACCCTATACTAAAAATAAAATTAATAGCTTGTTCTTATAATTCGGTGTGTCATATGAATGTTCAAGCTCTTCCTCTCAGTTGAAATGCCATGAAGGGCAGGGACACATATCACTGTGTCAAACATTGAATATGAGGAAGTGATGTTCATATTATTAAAAACAGCAATAAGTAAAAAATCACTCTACATAAATTAAGAGGGTGTCTTAGGTTTCCTAGAGCATTACCACACGTTGCTCAATGACCTAGGGGTTCTCTTTGGTCACAGGTAGTTTTCTAACTACATTTAATGTCTGAGGTTTTGGTTCTGCTGGCAAAAACCAAGTTTAACACAAAAAGTCTGGTAAAAACTGATTAGTGTGAATGTTTGAGGCACCTACAGACTGGCATCTTATAATGTGCCTCATATGATGTTGTGGTTTGATCCCAGCCACCCCTTGCATCCACTTGCTCGCTCCCCCACAGCAGAGTAAAACTGTGGCTTGTGATAAAGACAGTTTAGTAGGCAAAGCAAAAGCTGTGCATGTGAGCAAAGCAAAACAAGAAATTAAGTCACCACTTCCCATGAGTGAGCAGGTACTCAGCCATTCCCAGGAGAGCAGGGCTCCATCACACTTTATGGTGACTTGAGAAGACAAACACCATCACTCCAAATGTCCCTGTTCCCTTCTTCTTCCCTCAGCTTTATTAGCTGAGCATGATGCCATATGTTGTGGGAAATTCCTATGGTCTGTTGGAGTCAGCTGTCCTGGCTGTGTCCCCCTTCCAGATTCTTGTTCTCCCCCAGCCCACTAATTACTGGGGTGGTGAGAGGAGCAGCAAAGGTCTTGACCATGTGCAACCCCTGCTCAGCAGCAGCTGAAAATACCCTGTGATATCAACGCTTTTTCAGCATGAATCCAAACCACAGCCCCATAGTAGCAGGAAAAAAACGCTTACTCATCCCTCTCCTGTGTGAATACACAAAAGTTACTTTTTAAACTTGACTGATTAGCACCATGCACTGAAATATCTGATAGATCCCTTTGCCAGAGCAAGCTGGTGTTTCTTCATTTGTGTTTTCAAGCTGGAAAAGAATATACTGTGAAAAGGAAATCCGTAGACACAAAATGTGTGCATCTGCAATTTATCTGATTGCATCCTTCAGAATACCTATTTCCAGTTCTCCATGGAGATGTAAATGGACTGCACAAAATTGCAGCATAGT